>NC_056737.1:95845552-95863052 GCF_019279795.1 Protopterus annectens
AAAAGATCTAGACATTTTTAGGATTTTTACTAAAAATTTTTTTTTTTAAATTTGGAAACAAGGAAAAGTTTTTTGGTATTAAAAATTTTTTTTTGCCAATGGGTTTTAAAGGGGGCCACCCCTATTAAAAATTAATGAGAGCAACTGTGCTTTTGACAATGACTATTCTTCCTTGGTAATAACTAAAAAGAAAAGTTTTTTGCCATTAATAAGAGAGCTTAAGAAAGCACAGTTCAAAACTACCTTTTGTTTCCTGCCAAACTAAAAATCTTTTTACCTGATGGCCCTAGAATTTTTGAAGACTTGGACTCTGCTTTGCTGTATATTAAAAAAATAAGATATTGGATAAAATAGAAGATATGGAATGGGCTAGTCCTTCGTTAAAGAGGATGGCAACAGGAACTTCTTGGAAGACTTCAGAGAAGCAAAAAAGACTAAAAAACAAATGACATGTTCTATGTTTTTTTTTTTCTCTCCTTCTCTCTTAATCTCTTCAAATACAGTTACTGCATCTCCAGAAAGCCACAAATATTCTAAAGATTTATTCAAAGTTATTTTTCTGTGTGCAAAGAACTGTTTTTGTTTCATAAATAGTCAAACTCTCTGAGGAACAAATAACAAGCTATCAATCAACTTGTTTCTCTTTGTGATAAAGAGACCTAAGGTTAGTAATTTGATACATTTTCTTTCTCTTCTTGTTTTAAATAATGGCATTCTTTTTAAACAATGCATTTAGTGAGGGGTGGGGGAGGGAAAGGAGAGAAGTATGATGAAAAATATGGAAAAAGTGAAATAATAATTTATTAGTTTTTTAAAAAAACTATATATGCTGTTTAAACACTGTTGCTAAATATTATACCATGACTGTATTGCTTATACATGATTACAAATAATATGTCATGATTTAATTGCAAATAATTAGAACTAAAATAGTTGTAAATAATATGTTTCATGTTTAACTTTATTAATATAAACAGCAAGTAATATTTCATTGTAGATACTCTTAGTAGCTTCCTTTTTTTCTTTTTTTTTCTTTCTTCTCTCTCTCTCTTTTCTACTCTCTTCCTTTTCTTTTCTCTCTCTTTTTCTCTCACATAAGTACATTTATATGCTTCTGATAATACTGATGTATGTATATAATAAGATTTGTATGAGAAAATGAAATGGGGCATATAAAAATAAGTTGTATAATATGTTAAATAACTGTAGGCTTGGTTTCACTGTCATAGAGGCTGTAATGACTTGTAAAATACTTCGCGAAGGTTTTGCACTGTTTAGTTTCATTTGTATTGTTAAATGAATGTCAGTCACCTGCATTTACTAAAATTCCCGCCAGAATGTTAAGGGAGACAATTTGGGATGTGGGTTACCTCGTGGATATTGTCCTTGAGTTGTTTTAAAAGCTTCAACACTCAGAATATACGCAGAGAAGCTGAATGCAGTCATTTTGAACTTTGAACCCTGATTTCACACTGACACATCACAGATTCAAGAAGAACACTGTTCCAGGAAGTAGAACTGCTGTAAATGCGACTTTGTGATGAAAAACGAACTTTATGACATCTAAATGTGAGTTATTCTTTATAACAACTTACTTATTTAAGATGTAATTTATAAAATATGAAAGTTATAATGATTTTAAATGATTCAGTATGCCATAGTAAGCAAGTGAGATATTTTAGAAGGCATAGAAGGTAAAACATATATACATATGTTTTTGAAAGCTTACATGACTGCAACATATTAATGTATATAAATACTTATGATTTAAACATATATAATGTTATAAATCATTTGACTTATCTAATTGACAAGCACAAGTATCACTATGATTATATCTTAGAAGAAACTGTCATGTGACATATTTTAAAGCAGCAGTTCAGATATATAAAATACAGATGGCTTTCTTCACAATGATTTATGTATAACTAGGAATTTACATTGCTGTGCAGTATGATTTGTAAACATATGTATGAGTATAAATATTTTATTTAACTGGCAATAATAAGTATGAGAAGAAAGCTTTGGTGCAAGTAATTTAAAGTTTTTAAAAACTGTTAACTGCATTTCTATGACAAAGTAGGAATACCCTAATATATGTAATGTCCGAACCATAATAGCCTAAGTTATTGAATCCAAATGAACATAATAACTTATTTTTACAAACTTTTAATAAACTAATATATGGATATGCCCCTTTTTTTTTCTCTCTCTCTTCCTTTCTCTCTCTCTCTCTCTCTTCTCGGTTCCCATTATTAAGTTTATTAGAATGCTATTTTGATTATGAATGTATTATACAAAATAGATGTACATAGTAATATGAACTGTTTCTAAATGTTCTTATTTGTTTATATGAAGCTGATTTATAAATTATTTAGCTTTGTCTTACTAGATAATCTAATTAAATGAGGTTAACTTTAGTTAATAATAATTAGTATTAAATTGATATGGTGGCAGCTGAGGTACTGCTGCTTAGGATAGGGGGATAACTTGAGTGGTATGTGCTACTCAAAGTTGGAGTTTTTAACTCCAGGCTGGGTGCAATGTTTAATCCTAATATTATTTTCATTTGTTTATAGTTGTTTGTATATAGTTCTGACATCCACAACACATTTTATAAACTCATTGTCACTACAAGTAAAAATGAAGCTTATACAAAATCCCATAAGATTTTCAATAAATACAGCTATATTTAATGGTACACCTAAAGGAGAAGGTATAATATCACTTATTTTGTTAATTGTTATTCTGATTATAAGTTTTATATGTTTAAAAAAGCCAAATGATTTCTCTAAAAGGAATTTCTTTAAACATTAATGGACTGAATAACCCATGTAAAAGGGCAAGTTTAATGAGATACATTAATTTACATAGAGCCAACTTAGTATTCCTTCAAGAAACACATCTCCTGAAAAAGGATATTGATAAATTAGCCACTAATAAATATACAGTCTTGGTTAGTTCAGAACACACTCAGAAAAAAAAGAGGAGTGGCTATTTTATGGAATAAAAGTATGCCCATACCTAAAACTATTAAGTCTTATGAAGATGATAAAGGAATGTTTTGTATGGTTACAATACAGATTAATGGAAAGACATATACATTAATCAATGTATATTGGATACCAGGAATTGGCATTAATACAGTGAAACACCATCTCAATAAGATCATATCATTTTCTATAGGAGATATTATTTTAGCAGGTGACTTTAATTGTATCCTACATGAAAAAGATACTACTACTATAGGAAAAAGGAAAATTACATCTAATGCAAAACATTTAAAGGATTTTGTTAATTTATATCATTGGAATGATATTAATAATCAGATAGATTCTAAATCATTACCATACACTTTTTTTTCTAACAGATATAAAACTTATTCAAAAATAGATAGAGTCTTTATTTCTAACCAGATGGTAACAGACTTAATTAATTCTAAAATCATTTTGTGTCCTATATCAGATCATAATTCAATTGTCTTTGAGTTTATGATAAAAAGTACTTACAATGCTCAGATCAAAAGGATACCAGCATACTTAACTCAACTAAAAGACTATAAAGATTATATACTTTCAGAAGTGCAACATTTTTTAGACTTAAACAATACACCTGAAGTCTCCATTGTTTATGTTTGGGATGCTTTAAAATCATACTTATATGGACAAAGTATCAGATGGTATAATAATAAAAGGAAATCTTGGGACAAGGAATTACTAGATATTCAAAGCAAATTAGACTCATATAAACATAATAATAAATAAAATATTATGGACAAAAAAGTTATTGAAGAAATAAATAAATTAAATGAGAAATACAAAGAAATTTTAACTCATAAAGTTAAAATAATATCAGAGAAATATAAGTTTTTGTCTTACTCAATAAGTCCCAAATACTTACATAGACTTAAAAATAAAACAAAAAGGTTGAATAAGCAAAATCATATCAAAGAAATTTTCTCTCCAAGGAAAAAGAAGAATGTTTCTAGTTTACCAGAAATATTAGATGAATTTAGAAATCACTTTCACAAAATTAATAATAATAACATTAACATGGAGCCTAAAGATAAAATAAAGAAATTTATAACTACAAACATGAACAAAAAAATTAATAAACAACAGACTAAACTATTGGATGAAAATATTTCATATACAGAGGTTGTTACACAAATAAACAAGCTTAAATCAAACAAAGCACCAGGTAATGATGGTATTATACCAGAGATCTATAAAATTCTTCCCAAAAGTACATACTCATTAATACATAAGGTTTTTATTTTGGCCCAAAATGAGTTAACAACGCCCCCATCTTGGCAATACACATTTATTTCGCCAATTTTAAAACCCAATAAAGACCCAACCAGATGCACTTCATATAGACCTATTTCATTACTTAATGTTGACTATAAAATGTTTATGAGTATTTTTGCTGATAGATTAAAGACAATCATCCCAGGCATTATAGATATAGACCAGACAGGCTTTATTGTAAATAGAAATACGTTTGATAATATAAGGAGAACTTTAACGTTAATTGATTTTGCAAATAGGAAAAATAAAGATTTAACATTTATTAGTCTCGATATAAGTTCAGCATTTGATTCAGTAAGTTGGGACTACTTATTTATCTTACTGAAGTGCACAAACTTCTCAGATGCATTTGTAAATCTAATTGAACATCTATATAAAGGAGCATTGGCTTACATTAAGATAGGAACATATGTCTCACAAAAAATACCCATTTTAAAAGGAACAAAACAAGGGTGTCCACTCTCTCCACTATTATTTACTTTAATAATGGAGCCTTGGGCTAATTTGATCAGAAACAGTACTGATATAGAAGGATTTGATATAGATGAAAATACAATATCTAAAATTCAACTTTTTGCAGATGATGTTCTAATTACATCAGCAGGATCTAACTCTTCTATGCAGTCCTTTTTTGCTAAAATGATGGTTTTTAAAAATATCTCTGGTTTAATATTCAATGAAGAAAAAACTAAAATATTACCAATATACACACGAAAAAATGTCCTCATTAGTGATTTTAGCAAATATATACCCAACTCAGGTCAGATAACATACTTAGGTATAATATTAACTAAAGATATCAAATCTATTATACATAATAATTATAGTACCTGTCTTCTTAATATACAAAATCTTTTCAATAGCTGGAACAATATGTTTTTTTACCATGGAAGAGAGACTCACAATTATTAAAATGATAGTATTCCCTAAGATATTATACTTAATACAATCAATAATACTCCCACCTACAAAAATAATTATTAAGAAATTGAATTTACTAATGTTAAATTTCTTATGGGCACCTAATAGACCTAGGATTGCATTAAAGAAACCTATTAATAGCTGGTCTCAAGGGGGCATCTCATTTCCAGACTTTAATTTATATACTATCTCTTCTATTATAAAAGTTATTACTTTGTTAATAGATCAGTCATATGTTGCAAGATGGAAAGATTACTGGGAACTAATTAATATTCACTTCATGAAAATCTCTTTAACACATAAAAATATTATTGTAAATAACCCCATGTTATGGTTACTAAAAGAATGTTGTACTTCACCCATTACACCAAAATATATAGTTAGTTACCCATTAAACATTATTATCAGTTATCGTAATTTTATATTCATGCATCCTAAGTATAAGGAATGGAATTTTATTCTATTTTATTCTATTCCCTATAATGTATACACAAGGTATGCTTTTGTCAACCACTTCTGAAAGAACTCTTTTAGTCACAGAGAATGATCTAAAGTATTGGTATCAGTTGCTGTCTGATAATAAAGTAAAAAAATTTAGACTTCTTAAAGCAAGAATTAGATTTGAGAGAAACTTGTTGGTTAGAAGTTCAGACCTTTAGACAACATCTTATTAATAAAATTGATTTAATGTCTTTAACAGTTAAAGAATCTGTTCCAATACTGATTGTTTACTTGATATTAAATTTACAACATAGAGTTTCTGATAAAGGTAAGCTCTCATACATACATAAAATTATCAGAGAAGAAACTCATTACAGTACAGATACCTATTGGAATTATTTCATTTCCATTAATGATGAATCACCAAAACAACAAGATAAACAATATATATTGGAATCTGCTTATAAAACTACTTATTCCATTAATTGGAGACTTTTTACTTGGAAATTTTTACATAGATCCTTCTATACACCTTTAATGATGAATAAAATAAATAACAAAGACAACTTATGTAAAAGATGCAATGTAGAAATTAATGCTGATTGGGCACATATGTTTTATGACTGTATAAAACTGAAGGAATATTGGAAGTTAATCAATGATTTTTTGCAGGCCCTTTTCACAGATAATTTCATTGTTTCTAAATCACTTATATTATTTAACACACCTGTTCCTAAAAGTGTTAAAAAAGTTAAGCTTCCCTTATTATGGTCTATTCTAGCAGTGGCTAAAATAATAATAACCAGAAATTGGATTTCAGATACCCCTCCTTCATTTAATGAATTTAGAAATGTTATGACTGAAGTGTGTCATATGGAATTGATGACAATAAAATCAAGAACTACTAGAAAAACATCTTATTATATTATATGGGATACTTTACAAAACCTGTTAAAAAATCTTAGTTTCAATAGCATGACATTATAGTTTAATCAATTGATTTGATTTGTAGTGGATGTCTTTGTAAATACTTTGGTTATTTTATTGAATGTTATAATTATTTCTATTTTAATTACTTGCATAAAATTGTTATGATATTTATTTTATATGTTAAAAACAATAAACTTGTTTTAAAAAAAAAAATAGGCAATGACAGGAAATCAAATAATGTGACCTGTAATTACTAGCAAATAACAAAATTCAGCAAACACTAACTAACTTCCAGTTCAGCTAATATTCCTTCCACACAGTTAAAATCAATTTAAATACTGTATTTTTTGAAAAAAAAAAGAGCAGATAAAGGTACTTAAATTCTCTTATATGTCCAGTTGAATATAGCAAGTTCTTAGCCGGCCAAAGCTGAGGTTTTGAAGCAGAAAATATTTCACACTGTACCACTTAAATAGGCAAGGACAGGAAATCAAAGAATGTGACTACCCCCACACCTGTAATTACTAGCAAATAACAAAATTCAGCAAACACTGACTAACTTCCAGTTCAGCTAATATTCCTTCCACACAGTTAAAATCAATTTAAATACTGTATTTTTTTGAAAAAAGAGCAGATAAAGGTACTTAAATTCTCTTATATGTCCAGTTGAATATAGCAAGTTCTTAGCTGGCCAAAGCTGAGGTTTTTAAGCAGAAAATATTTCACACTGTACCACTTAAATAGGCAAGGACAGGAAATCAAAGAATGTGACTACCCCACACCTGTAATTACTAGCAAATAACAAAATTCAGCAAACACTGACTAACTTCCAGTTCAGCTAATATTCCTTCCACACAGTTAAAATCAATTTAAATACTGTATTTTTTTGAAAAAAAGAGCAGATAAAGGTACTTAAATTCTCTTATAAGTCCAGTTGAATATAGCAAGTTCTTAGCCGGCCAAAGCTGAGGTTTTTAAGCAGAAAATATTTCACACTGTACCACTTAAATAGGCAAGGACAGGAAATCAAAGAATGTGACTACCCCACACCTGTAATTACTAGCAAATAACAAAATTCAGCAAACACTGACTAACTTCCAGTTCAGCTAATATTCCTTCCACACAGTTAAAATCAATTTAAATACTGTATTGTTTTGAAAAAAAAGAGCAGATAAAGGTACTTAAATTCTCTTATACGTCCAGTTGAATATAGCAAGTTCTTAGCCGGCCAAAGCTGAGGTTTTTAAGCAGAAAATATTTCACACTGTACCACTTAAATAGGCAAGGACAGGAAATCAAAGAATGTGACTACCCCCACACCTGTAATTACTAGCAAATAACAAAATTCAGCAAACACTGACTAACTTCCAGTTCAGCTAATATTCCTTCCACACAGTTAAAATCAATTTAAATACTGTATTTTTTGAAAAAAAAAAGCAGATAAAGGTATTTAAATTCTCTTATACGTCCAGTTGAATATAGCAAGTTCTTATCCGGCCAAAGCTGAGGTTTTTAAGCAGAAAATATTTCACACTGTACCACTTAAATAGGCAAGGACAGGAAATCAAAGAATGTGACTACCCCCACACCTGTAATTACTAGCAAATAACAAAATTCAGCAAAAACTGACTAACTTCCAGTTTTGCTAATATTCCTTCCACACAGTTAAAATCAATTTGGAAAAAAAAAAGAGCAGATAAAGGTACTTAAATTCTCTTATACGTCCAGTTGAATATAGCAAGTTCTTAGCCGGCCAAAGCTGAGGTTTTTAAGCAGAAAATATTTCACACTGTACCACTTAAATAGGCAAGGACAGGAAATCAAAGAATGTGACTACCCCCACACCTGTAATTACTAGCAAATAACAAAATTCAGCAAACACTGACTAACTTCCAGTTCAGCTAATATTCCTTCCACACAGTTAAAATCAATTTAAATACTGCATTTTTTGAAAAAAAAGAGCAGATAAAGGTACTTAAATTCTCTTATATGTCCAGTTGAATATAGCAAGTTCTTAGCTGGCCAAAGCTGAGGTTTTTAAGCAGAAAATATTTCACACTGTACCACTTAAATAGGAAAGGACAGGAAATCAAAGAATGTGACTACCCCCACACCTGTAATTACTAGCAAATAACAAAATTCAGCAAACACTGACTAACTTCCAGTTCAGCTAATATTCATTCGACAAAGTCAAAATCAATTTAAATACTGTATTTTCTGGTAAAAAAAAGAGCAGATAAAGGTACTTAAATTCTCTTATACGTCCAGTTGAATATAGCAAGTTCTTAGCCGGCCAAAGCTGAGGTTTTTAAGCAGAAAATATTTCACACTGTACCACTTAAATAGGCAACGACAGGAAATCAAAGAATGTGACTACCCCCACACCTGTAATTACTAGCAAATAACAAAAATTCAGCAAACACTGACTAACTTCCAGTTCAGCTAATATTCCTTCCACACAGTTAAAATCAATTTAAATACTGTATTTTTTGGAAAAAAAGAGCAGATAAAGGTACTTAAATTCTCTTATAAGTCCAGTTGAATATAGCAAGTTCTTAGCCGGCCAAAGCTGAGGTTTTTAAGCAGAAAATATTTCACACTGTACCACTTAAATAGGCAAGGACAGGAAATCAAAGAATGTGACTACCCCCACACCTGTAATTACTAGCAAATAACAAAATTCAGCAAACACTCACTAACTTCCAGTTCAGCTAATATTCCTTCCACACAGTTAAAATCAATTTAAATACTGTATTTTTTGAAAAAAAAAGAGCAGATAAAGGTACCTAAATTCTCTTATACAACCAGTTGAACGTAGCAAGTTTTTAGCCGGCCAAAGCTGAGGTTTTTAAGCAGAAAATATTTCACACTGTACCACTTAACTAGGCAAGGACAGGAAATCAAAGAATGTGACTACCCCCACACCTGTAATTACTAGCAAATAACAAAATTCAGCAAACACTGACTAACTTCCAGTTCAGCTAATATTCCTTCCACACCATTAAAATCAATTTAAATACTGTATTTTTTGAAAAAAAAAGAGCAGATAAAGGTACTTAAATTCTCTTATACGTCCAGTTGAATATAGCAAGTTCTTAGCCGGCCAAAGCTGAGGTTTTTAAGCAGAAAATATTTCACACTGTACCACTTAAATAGGCAAGGACAGGAAATCAAAGAATGTGGCTACCCCCACACCTGTAATTACTAGCAAATAACAAAATTCAGCAAACACTGACTAACTTCCAGTTCAGCTAATATTCCTTCCACACAGTTAAAATCAATTTAAATACTGTATTTTTTTGAAAAAAAAGAGCATATAAAGGTACTTAAATTCTCTTATACGTCCAGTTGAATATGGCAAGTTCTTAGCCGGCCAAAGCTGAGGGTTTTAAGCAGAAAATATTTCACACTGTACCACTTAAATAGGCAAGGACAGGAAATCAAAGAATGTGACTACCCCCACACCTGTAATTACTACCAAATAACAAAATTCAGCAAAAACTGACTAACTTGCAGTTCAGCTAATATTCCTTCCACACAGTTAAAATCAATTTAAATACTGTATTTTTTTGAAAAAAAAAAGAGCAGATAAAGGTACTTAAATTCTCTTATATGCCCAGTTGAATATAGCAAGTTCTTAGCCGTCCAAAGCTGAGGTTTTTAAGCAGAAAATATTTCACACTGTACCACTTAAATAGGCAAGGACAGGAAATCAAAGAATGTGACTACCCCCACACCTGTAATTACTAGCAAATAACAAAATTCAGCAAACACTGACTAACTTCTAGTTCAGCTAATATTCCTTCCACACAGTTAAAATCAATTTAAATACTGTATTTTTTTGAAAAAAAAAAAGCAGATAAAGGT
This sequence comes from Protopterus annectens, assembly GCF_019279795.1. Lineage (NCBI taxonomy): Eukaryota > Metazoa > Chordata > Ceratodontiformes > Protopteridae > Protopterus > Protopterus annectens. The sequence continues at coordinate 95,856,022 of NC_056737.1, forward strand.
ATTTAAATTCTCTTATACGTCCAGTTGAATATAGCAAGTTCTTAGCCAGCCAAAGCTGAGGTTTCTAAGCAGAAAATATTTCACACTGTACCACTTAAATAGGCAAGGACAAGAAATCAAAGAATGTGACTACCCCCACACCTTTAATTACTAGCAAATAACAAAATTCAGCAAACACTGACTAACTTCCAGTTCAGCTAATATTACTTCCACACAGTTAAAATCAATTTAAATACTGTATTTTTTTGAAAAAAAAAAAAGAGTAGATAAAGGTACTTAGATTGTCTTATACGTCCAGTTGAATATAGCAAGTTCTTAGCCGGCCAAAGCTGAGGTTTTTAAGCAGAAAATATTTCACACTGTACCACTTAAATAGGCAAGGACAGGAAATCAAAGAATGTGACTACCCCCATACCTGTAATTACTAGCAAATAACAAAATTCAGCAAACACTGACTAACTTCCAGTTCAGCCAATATTCCTTCCACACAGTTAAAGTCAATTTAAATACTGTATTTTTTGGGGAAAAAAAAGAGCAGATAAAGGTACTTAAATTCTCTTATACCTCCAGTTGAATATAGCAAGTTCTTAGCCGGCCAAAGCTGAGGTTTTTAAGCAGAAAATATTTCACACTGTACCACTTAAATAGGCAAGGACAGGAAATCAAAGAATGTGACTACTCCCACACCTGTAACTACTAGCAAATAACAAAATTCAGCAAACACTGACTAACTTCCAGTTCAGCTAATATTCCTTCCACACAGTTAAAATCAATTTAAATACTGTATTTTTTGAAAAAAAAAGTGCAGATAAAGGTACTTAAATTCTCTTATACGTCCAGTTGAATATAGCAAGTTCTTAGCTGGCCAAAGCTGAGGTTTTTAAGCAGAAAATATTTCACACTGTTGTTTGGCATACTCGGATCTAATCCGCAGTTACCAGTTCTACTTACAGTAAATCCTGTAGGCAACAAAGGGAGTCTATTGTGAGCACCCATCACAATGTACCCCCAACATGACCACAACTATCTTGCAAACTATGCCTACCAGCTGAGCACCACATTTGCTGTATCTGTGACAGCATGAAAAAACTGAAAATGTTGCACAATGATACACAACATGTGAAGTTACCATCAGGCCATAATGCACACTGCTGCATACACCACTGACACAGTAAACCTTGGGTGAAATGTCATGCAAAACAATGGTGTAACAGGTAGGGGAGGGCTGGTTGAAATTGGTAAATACAATTAGTTGCCTTTTCTAGTAGATATGTGTCTCATGCACAAACACACACACACACACATATATATATATATATATATATATATATATATATATATATATATATACACACACACACACACACACACACACACACATATATATATATATTTATATATATACACACACACAAAGAAAAGGAAAATTAGTTGTACAGGAATGATATCTGCATACAAATTGCTAAGTTTCTAGCAATTTATATATAGCACTTTTATTAACTGCTGCTTAGTTTTTGAGTGGATTTTATTGCTATTAACTAATCTGCACAGGTAACCAATTTGTTTGCAGTTAAAAGCATTCTTTATCTTTACAAATCTATTTAAAAACTTTCATTTTGTGGCTTTCTCTAGTGCTTACTGACTGTAGGCTACTGGTTTATACTTGGTGGCTTTGCAGTTGCCCGCCCCTACTGTAAATCTGATCTGGGACACTCCTCCCAATCTAGTGTCATTAGCTCATTCTACCTAATACAGAGAGAACATTTGATAAGGCCTTCTGTTTCTCCTTTTTCCCTTTCAAAAAAAAAAACAATTTTTATTTTTTGCCTGAATCTCCTTTTGTTCTGACTGTGCTTCTCAAACATTCTGGACATATAGAGTATATTTCAGAGCATTTATTATAACTGTAATTGCCTTAATACTGCTACAACTCAAGTGCTCTAGGTTGCAATGCATCTGAAGTGTTTGTGTGTTTTAACTACTTTTCTGTATATATAGACTTCTCTGTATATGTAGACTAGCTACTTATTCTGCTGTGTTACTGCCTCTTAAATCGTTTTTCAGTTGTGCACTTGCCTTGCTTCATTTAAAAAAGTTTTAAATTGCTAATTTTGTAGAGTTTTAATTGCATTTACTGTCTAGGATTACACACTCAAGTGTGTTAGCCTTTTCTGTGTTTATTTACTGTATTATTGCATTGTTTAGCCTGTTTCAACAACAACAAAAAAAAATGCTACCTTGTTTGCTCGTTTCCCACCTTTTTTAGCCAGTCCATATCCCAGGCTTTGCTTGTCTCAGGACTTTATTTTCTGTGCTCAGAGCTACCCAGACCTTGCATTGGTAGAGGGAAGTCCTACTGCCTACCAGTGGGACTGGTGAGCACTGTATTGCCTATCTAACGCTATAGGAGTGGTTTCCAGCTCTGAAATTGTAACTTTATTGGCCTTTTGGGCTGATTTCTATCCCTTTCAACTTTCTGGCTTAAAAACGTGTGTGTTTGCACATTTTTCACATCATGCAGCACTGTGAGGCTACTATTCCAGGTGCCAGAAAGTCTGCTCTTAAATTTTCCCTTAAAACTAGCTGGTTTCTCAGTAGTAGCACTAAAATCTGAACCCCTGTGACTAGCACTTGCTCTAGAACCTGCTGGAAAGCACTAGGTAGTCTGAAACAGATACAAGCACTCAGCTCTCCTTGTCAATAAGGAGAAATTAATCATAGGCACTAAACAGCCTATAATTGCAAAGTACCTTGCAAAGGTAAGGGAAAACAGCTCTTAAACTTTACAAAAAAGCACCAAAACAGGCATGTCCAAGGGTCAGCTTCCGGTGATTTCTCCTGTCCACCTGGTGAATCTGGGCATACTGGGGTAATGCGGCAACTGCCTCATGTACACAGACAATCCTCTCCTCCTACCACCCAACACTACAACCTGCGAGAGATGCACTTACATAGAGAAACTGGAAGCAAAGCTCTGTCTCCGGCCAAGATTGTGCTAGACAGTCAAGAGGAGAAGGTTAACACCTGCATCACACCTCAAGCAACTCATAGCCCTTCAAAACCCACACCATCAACACCCACACGTAGCAACATTAAACCCACATATGTGGATGCCCTTAACATTAACCTGCCCAAGCAACAAGGGCCTCCGAAGCCAAAACGCAAACAAACACCAGTCACAACCAAAGTGACACATAGCTCACAACACCAGTGTGCCACCCAACTTCAGCCCCTAAGGCAAGACAATGTACCCAACACTTTAGTCCTAGGTGACTCTATACTCAGGCATACTGATGTCCCACTCACCAGACTGAACAAGGAGAAAATTACAGTCAGCTGCTTTTTGGGTGCCAGGATCCGCCACATAATGAATGCACTCAAGTCACTCCACAATAAGTACAAATACGACTCTGTCATTGTCCATGCTGGAGTGAATGACTTGAGATGTCCCCCTCTGGACTACAAGAAAAGAGACATGGAAGAGCTCTTGGATCATGTGACCCAGGCAGGTATGACCCTAGCCCTGAGTAGCATCCTGCCTTCGCCCAGAATGATACCACAGTATAAGGACAAAATGATTGACTTCAACAATTGGCTAAGCTTCTGGTGTCATTCAAAGGGGATCCAGTATTTGTCTGCCTGGGAAGACATGATCGACAAACCACGATGCTTTGCCAGAGATGGTCTGCACCTGTCACCCTGGGATTCAGGTTACTGGCTAAAGCTCTTGCCACCCCTATAGTGCCTTTTTTTAGGCAAGGTTCAAAGGATAAAACCACCACCGTAACAGACAGAAGCAGGCAAAATCTGAAGGTAATGCTACTCAATGCTAGAAGTCTAAACCTCAAAATGCACTCTCTCGAGGCACTCCTAAAAATGGAGAACATCGATATCTGTGAAGTAACTGAGACCTGGTTCAAGGCTCCAGAGAGCACCCCTGCAATACCAGGCTACAATTCTTACCACACTTTCCAGCCACAAAACCAGGACTGAAACACTAAAGGTGGAGGAGTGTCCATATTCACCAAGGATATTCACACCTCTAGGCTAGTTGCCCAACACAATGCATCTGAAATTCTCCAGGTGCAACTAACACTAGGTAAGACTGCAATCCAAATTGTAGCTTGCTACAGATCCCCAACCATGCCCCAAGATTCTCACTACACCTTTCTAAACGTTCTGGAAAATATTAAGCTACAACCAAACACCCTAATACTGGGTGATTTCAACTACCCTGCCATTAATTGGGAAAACTACCAACTCCTTTTCCCAACGGTTCTTGGAATTCATAAATTCCAGTGCCCTGGATCAACTAATCCATTGTCCCACCAGGGGCTCCAATATCGTAGACCTGGTCATTACCAACATGGGAGATAGATGTTCCACACCAGTGGTCACCCCCTCATTGGTCAGGTCTGACCATAAGCAAATCACCCTTGACATCCACATCCCACCCCCACCCCCTAGTAAGGAAATCTCCTTAAAAAAACTTCTCCAAAGCCAACTTCAGGCTACTGAAATCAGAAGTGACAAACTTCATAACACCCACGCAGATGGGATCTGGAAGTTCGACTGCAGAATCCTACACTAAGGCACTGTATGAGCATATCCACTTGTGCATGAATCGTGCCATCCCAAATAGAACCAAGATGCTCTTCTCCAAAAAAAAGGAAGCAAATATGGTAGTCCCCTGCTATAAACAAACTATACAACAGAAGGAAGAAACTGCTGCAAAAACGAGGAAAATCCCAGGATGCAAAAAAACTCCCTCACCAGCCTCAATAAGAAGCTGAGATCCCTCATAAAATCCTCAAAAGCTAGTTCCAAAAATAAAATTGCCAAAGATTCCAAAGACAACCACAAGGCATTATATAGTTATGTCAAGAATCTAAATGGCAATGCTCAGATCTGCTCTGAGTTACAACAGAATGGCATTAAATGTACTGATCCCAAGGATATTGCCAATATCCTGGCAGATCGATTTAGTGCCAACTTCACCCCCCTATCACCCCCTAAAGGGCCCATCTCAATACCAAAAGATTGCCAAATTCCGATAATCACGGCCACACAGGTAGAAACCGCACTCTCCAAAGCTAAGAATACAGCACCCATGGGACCAGATGACATCCCAGGCTGTGTACTACATGAACTACAAAACTGAACTACAAAATGACCTGGCACCTCACCTAAGTGTCATGTTTAATCATAGCCTCGCAGGCTTTGTGCCCACTGAGTGGCGCACAGCTACAGTTATCCCACTCCACAAGGGAGGATCCACCTTGGATCTCGGGAACTACCATCCCATCAGTCTGACAAGCCTGATTTGCAAGGGCATGGAACGCATTATCATGGAACTTATAAACAAAGACATTGGCAGCCTTCAAACACTGGACCCCACCCAGTTTGGGTTTGTGAAGGGCCGATGTTGTCTCCTGAATCTGAGTGACTTCTTCGAATCAGTCTCCAGAGCTGTGGACGAGGGTAAGGCAGTCTACACAGCCTATCTGGACCTCGCCAAGGCCTTTGACACCACCCCCCACTCTGGAATCATAGATAAACTTACTAAGTTGAGCATAAATCCCTACATCACTCGATGGATTGCTAACTGGCTTACTGACGGAACCCAGACTGTAAAAGTAGCCGACTCCAAATCCAGCTCCAGACAAGTGACAAGTGGAGTACCTCAGGGTTCAGTCCTGGGACCACTCTTGTTTGGCATCTACTCCTCTGAAGTACAGGTCAACACTAAGGGACTCTGGCTAACAAAGTTTGCAGATGACTGCAAACTGGGAGCCATTATTGAATCCCCAAATGATGTGGATATTCTTCAAAATGGCCTTACAGAAACAGATGCCTGGTGCCAGAGCCATGGGCTCAAGCTTAAAGCCAAGAAATGTATAGTTATCCCCTTTGGAAAAAAACACGTACCCATGAATTACCACATAGGTGGCAGGACACTAAACATTGCAAGTATGATGACAGACTTAGGGACACAGGTGGACAGTGGTCTCACTTTCGATAACCACATTGCCACAACAGTCAGGAAATCCTTCTATGTGGCACACCTCATCATTAAGGGCTTTTCATCCAGAAAAAAGGAGGTCATTGTCCCACTGTACTCATCCCTCATTAGACCCATTATAGAGTACAATGCCCCGTTTGGTGTGTACCTCACAAGACATCTGCAACAGCTGGAAAGGCAACAGAAATACCTCACTAAAAGAATCACAGGCCTAAAGCAGATGCCATATACTGACCGTCTAAAAAAACTCCAGCTATACTCTGTGGCATATCATCCACTCAGAGGCGATCTCTGCTTAACATACAAGGCCATGTCAAACCCTGAGCTGTTGGACATACTCCACTTAAAGAAATCCCAATCCCTCAGAGCCACATGCTCCAGGGATCTAAACCTTGTCATCACAATGAACAAACCATGCTGGAGGGATAGGTTCCTGACCCAGAGACTCCCCAGACTCTGGAATAGACTGCCCATACATATCAAGCAGAGCGTCTCATTGGCCCTCTTCAAAAGGAACCTTGATGATTGGATGGGAGATAGGAAATTCACCCTGGGGATCATGTCAGTCGCCCTGCTAGACAGGGGCCCGGAGAAGTAAATATTGTGGGAAGAAATATCCAGAGAATTGTTATGGCTAGGCTTGCATAGGCCCTAGGGCCGATAGCCTAGTACCAACCTATGAACCTATAAAACAGATGATTGTCATAAATTCTAATGTAATATTTGTGTTAAAGATCACTTTGTACTCTTATTAAAAAAGAACCGCACCCACAGACTCAAAAAACATGTTTATTTCATCATGGTTTGGTATTTCCTACATTTTAATACCACTCTGGGAATATTTACAGGTTTTTACATATTTTTATACATAATTTGTGAGTCTAACCACATGGTGTCTAGCATCTTGTCTTCCTAAAGCTCCTGTCACAGCACTGATTTCATCTGCATTCACTGCTGTCTTTCAGTTTTAAATAACATTTCATGCCGTTCAATGACTACTTAAAACTCA